>NC_056750.1:615638000-615640500 GCF_019279795.1 Protopterus annectens | reverse complement strand
AGGTGCAACTAACACTAGGTAAGACTGCAATCCAAATTGTAGCTTGCTACAGATCCCCCACCATGCCCCAAGATTCTCACTACACCTTTCTAAACATACTGGAAAATATTAAGATACAACCAAACACCCTAATACTGGGTGATTTCAACTACCCTGCCATTAACTTGGAAAACTACTCGGGTACCGACACCTTTTACCAACGGTTCTTGGAATTCATACATTTCAATGCACTGGATCAGCTAATCCATTGTCCCACCAGGGGCTCCAATATCCTAGACCTGGTCATTACCAACATGGGAGATGCTCCACACCAGTGGTCACCCCCTCATTGGTCAGGTCTGACCATAAGCAAATCACCCTGGATATCCACATCCCACCCCCTAGTAAGGAAACCTCTGTAAAAAACGTCTCCAAGGCCAACTTCATGCTACTCAAGTCAGAAGTGACAAACTTCATGACACCCATGCAGACAGGAGCTGAAAGTTCGACTGCTGAATCCTACACTAAGGACTGTACGAGCACATCCACTCATGCATGAATCGTGCCATCCCAAATAGAACCAAGACACTCTCCTTCAAAAAAAAGAAGCCAATCTGGTGGTCCCCTGCCATAAACAAACTATACAACAGAAGAAAGAAACTTGCAGAAAAAAGGAAAATCCCAAGATGCAAAAAAACTCCTTTACCAGCCTCAGTAAGAAGCTGAGATCCCTCATAAAATCCTCCAAAGCTAGTTACGAAAATAAAATTGCCAAAGATTCCAAAGACAGCCACAAGGCATTCTATAGTTATGTCAAGAATCTAAATGGCAATGCTCAGATATGCTCTGAGCTACAACAGAGTGCATTAAATATACTGATTTCAAGGATATTGCCAATATCCTGGCAGATTGATTTAGTGCCAACTTCACCCCCCTCTCACCCCCTAAAGGGCCCATCTCAATACCAAAAGATTGCCAAATTCCGGTAATCACTGCCACACAGGTATTAACTGCACTCTCCAAAGCTAAGAATACAGCATCCAGATGACAGCCCGGGCTGTGTACTACATGAACTACAAAATGAACTGGCACTTTACCTAAGTGTCATGTTTAATCATAGCCTCACCTCAGGCTTCATGCCTCTGAGTGGTGCACTGCTACAGTTATCCCACTCCACAAGGGGGGATCTACCTTGGATCCTGGGAACTACTGTCCCATCAGTCTGACGATCCTGATCTGCAAGAGCATGGAACTTATAAACAAAGACATTGGCAACCATCAAACACTGGACCCCACCCAGTTTGGGTTTGTGAAGGGCCGATCTTGTCTCCTGAACCTGACTGACTTCTTCAAATCAATCTCCAGAGCTGTGGACGAGGGTAAGGTGGTCCACACAGCCTATCTGGACTTCGCCAAGGCCTTCGGCCCCATATTCAAGGCCAAGGTCACCGAACCAGACAAAATGGGACCAGGCCTTCTTTTATAATCAGATACACCAATGATATCCATCATATTAAGGATATCGTGATTAATAATTGGAAAATTTTGCTGTTAGATTCCCTTATCAATCAAATAGTAGGTAACATGCCCACCTTTAAATACAGAAATAGTAAGAATCTCAAAAGAATGCTATGTAATGAGAAAATGAGCGACCAGGATATAGATATTAGACAGTTATATAAGAATGGCACATATCCTTGTAGAAGATGTAATATGTGCAAATTTATATCAAGGGATCAATTATTTAAAGTACCAGGAATAGACTATGTGTTTGAACCTACCTTCTATGCAACATGTGAAACAAGAAATATTATTTATTTAGCCACATGTGAGCGATGTGAAGCTTATTATATAGGTCTAACATCTAGAAGATTCAAGGACCGTATATATAACCATGTATATGACATCAGGAAAGGTGTTTTGACAAATGCCCTTGCTAAACACAACCTTTCGTTCCCTGAACATCATTTTAAATTTAGGGTCTTACAGGTTATACATTCCAGCATGAGGGAAGGGGATAATATGGGTTACCTCGAATATATGGAGTTAAATTGGATATTAAGAATGAAAGCACACGTTGAGCCTGGCTTGAATTTAGCACTTAGTATTAAGCCAGCTTTACTTAGACGCAGATAATAGCATATATATTCTATAGAGATTTGATGCCGCTATTTTCATATATTCTTGAACCTAGGTTCAATGTGACTTAAACATTGTAAGTGTCTAAATTTTTATATTTTTATATTTTCTATATGGAATTTACATTTTTGTGCTCTATTTTTCTATCGGTTGTTACTATTTATTAATAGGGTTGTTATTTGATATGCATATATACATTGCCTAACGACGGAGACTTTGACTTTAGTCATAATGGTGGGACTCAGATGAGTTATTGTTGAGATGAGATATATAGCTATATTTTATGCACTTTATTGGTGAAACTTATCATTGGTCATATTGCAGAAATAGACGTTGTTTTGCTGTTTTTGCTGAGATACTAATAACATTCTATATTTCAGAT